>NC_057797.1:127620169-127651971 GCF_018294505.1 Triticum aestivum
CAACGTGGCTCGCCGGCCATCGGGCACGCAACTGCTTCTCCTCCTGGCAGGAGGAAGAAGACAGTGCTGCCCCTGGTGGGCCGGGCTGGCTTTGGCCAGTAGGCCACTACAATGGTGGGCTGCACGATAAGGTTCCTCTCTTTTTTTATATTTCCTGTTTTCTATTATTCTGCAACTTTGTGGCTTTATTAAAAATACTTAGACACTTCCAAAAATCACCAAACTGCTCATGCTCACTGTATGGAATAAACCCAACATGAAATATTTCAGTTTAGGATTATTTGGACATTATTTCTTATATAACAGAAATAATTCCAACCCAAATATATTATTGATTTAAATCAAAGGCCCAAATAAATTATTTCTGTGACTCCCAAAATATTGGTTTGAATTTCACCTCATGCCAATATTTCCACAGAATAACAGGAACATTTTCTTGGACTCATTTGATGAGATTTAAATGTTGGTTATTTTTAGAGGTTTTCTGAGGCTTGGAAAATTCCTCAATTCAAATTTCAATTGAATTTAAACATGATGCAGCAACCAAACTAGTCCAAGGCTAGGGTAAAGCTAGGGCTGTGACAAGTGTATACGACGGCTTTAAGGTGTGTGGATTCGATAAGTTTGTGGCTCAGAAGCTCACAAAGTGGAATGATGAGCTTATTATGCAGTTGTACTCCACAGCTCATTTCTACCCAGATGGAAGGATTGTCTGGATGTCTGAAGGTACGAGGTATCAGTCAACGGTTGAAGAATGGGAAAATTGATCAATGCTCCTAAGGAGAGTGAAGATGACTTGGATGTCTATGCCAAGAAGAAGAAGGATCACAAGACCATGGCACATATGTACAAAGAGATCCCAGATGCTGCTCTTGAGACACACAAGTTTGGATCAGTACATTACCTTCTGTCAGGTTTGCCAACAATCAACTAGATCCTTAGGCACACTCTCTTGCCAAAGTCAGGTGATCACAAGATGATCAGAGGCCATGCAATTAACTTGCTTCACATATTTGATGTGCCTCAAAAGTTCAAGGTCATGAGCCTAATTATGGAAACCATTAAGAGAATACCTGCAGATCAGAAGAGGAGTTGTGGGTATGCCCCACAGATTCAGGATCTAATCAACTCCAAGATGGGCACTGGCACATTTCTCCTGGACAAGGAACACATGCCCATCTACCCAGACTTTGAGGACAACACTGTGGTGATGGATGAAAATGAACCATCTTCTATGCAAGCACAAGCCAGGAGGGAGAAGGCAAGGTCTTCTGCAAAGATGCCAACCACTGATGAGGCATCTCAGTATCTTCTGAAGAGCTAGCAAGATCAGCTTGGATACTTGATTGCCTCCACTTTGAGGATTGAGAAGGGATTGGCTACCCTGAATCAAAACCAGGAGAGCTTGGAGAGGATCATGGAGCAGAAGTTATATCACTTAGATGCGAAGGTCACTGAGATCCAGTCAGTTGTTGAGCAACTTCAGGATGAAGTGCAGGAGAAGAAGAGCAAGTCTACCACTAATGCTTTTGCTAGAGTGCCCAAAAGACATAGATCTGTTGCAGTGCCTGTCACAGACACCAGAGCAACTTCATCTGCACCAGCTACAACTTCAATGCCACTAGCTCCAGCACCCACTCCACCAGATCCATCTACATCAACTGATGCCTTCGTCCTTGGTGTGCTATCTACACCACCACCTGAAGACCAAGCCTGAGAGTCGATCTAGCACTATGCATTTTTTATGAACGTTTTGGTAACTTGTTGCCAAAGGGGGAGAAAATGTATAGATCATAGGCTTCGAGAGAGAGTGTTGCTTTTTATTCTCTCTTTTTGTTTGGTGGTTAAACTTTGTTTATTTGCTTGTTTGCGATACTTTATGCTTTTGTGTGATACTTGGATGATCATGTGTTTGATCATATGCTACCTTAATGCTTGTTGGATGACATTATCCTTTTATATGATCATTCACTTTGCTTGGTGATGAGTGCATGTATTTCATTATTATCATTTTGAGCACTCCACCAAGATGTATGTGACGTGGAAGAGTAACCCATGTTCCTAACTCATTGTGCATTTGCAGTCCCAAGCAAATCTTAAACTACGCGCAAATTTAGGGGGAGCTCTTGCTTTTCACATACTTCTCAAAGCGACAATGTTTTTCACTCTTATTATCATTTATCGAAGCTTTGATCTATATGTTGTCATCAATTACCAAAAAGGGGGAGATTGAAAGTGCAACTATCCCTAGGTGGTTTTGGTAATTCCTAACAACATATAGCTCATTGAGCTAATGCCATTTCAAGATGAATATCTCAGGAAAGCTCAATGATTGGCATGGCATGGATGAGAAAAGTGGACCTCTCAAAATGCTAAGGACAAAAGGATTGGCTCAAGCTCAAAGCTCAAGACTCTACATTTTCTATTTTAGTGATCCAAGATCACATTGAGTCTATAGGAAAAGCCAATACTATCAAGGAGGGATGAGGTGTTGCTTAATGAGGCTCTTGCTCAAAATGCTTAGTAATATGCTCCAAAACCCTCAACTACTTTCTCACATCCACATATGATCTAAACCAAAAGTCAAACTCGGCCCCACCGATTCTTTGTATCCGGCGCCACCGAGTTTCAAATGTCATAGCCACTGCCACAAACCCTAGGCAAATCGGTCTCACCGATAGGGATCTCGGTCTCACCAAGATGGGATTGTAATCTCTCTGTTTCCCTTCGTAACGTTTCGGTCCCACCGAGATGAGCGATCGGTCCCACCGAGATTGCAATGTAAACTCTCTGTTTTCCCTTCGTAACGTTTCAGTCTCACCAAAATGAGCGATCGGTCTCACCAAGTTTACGTGACCAACTCTCTGGTTAGCTTATTACCAAAATCGGTCTCACCGAGTTTGTGTAATCGGTCTCACTGAGATTACGTTATGTCCTAACCCTAATCATATCGGTCCTACCGAGTTGCATGTCGGTCCCACCGAAAACCCTAACGGTCACTAGCTTTGCTGAATCGGTCCGACCGAGTTTAACTATTCGGTCCCACCGAGATTGGCAAGTTGTGTGTAACGGTTAGATTTTGTGTGGAGGCTATATATACCCCTTCACCACCTCTTCATTCGTGGAGAGAGCCATCAGAACAAACCTACACTTCCAACTTACTTTTTCTGAGAAAGAACCACCTACACTTGTGTTGAGGCCAAGATATTCCATTCCTACCATATGAATCTTGATCTCTAGCCTTCCCAAGTTGTTTTCCACTCAAATCCTCTTTCCACCAAATTCATATCCTGTGAGAGAGAGTTGAGTGTTGGGGAAACTATCATTTGAAGTAAAAGAGCAAGGAGTTCATCATCAACACACCATTTGTTACTTCTTGGAGAGTGGTGTCTCCTAGATTGGCTAGGTATCACTTGGGAGCCTCAGACAAGATTGTGGAGTTGAACCAAGGAGTTTCTAAGGGCAAGGTGATCGCCTACTTCGTGAAGATCTACCCCTAGTGAGGTAAGTCCTTCGTGGGCGACAGCCATGCTGGGATAGACAAGGTTGCTTCTTCGTGGACCCTTTGTGGGTGGAGCCTTCCGTGGACTCGCGCAACCGTTACCCTTCGTGGGTTGAAGTCTCCATCAACGTGGATGTACGATAGCACCACCTATCAGAACCACGACAAAAACATATGTGTCTCATATTGCGTTTGAATCGTCCAAACCCTTCCATTTACATTCTTGCAAGTTCCATGCTTTACTTTCTGCTGCTCATATACTCTTTGCATGCTTGCTTGAATTGTGTTAAGATTGCTTGACTTGTCCAAAGTAGCTAAAATCTGCCAAGAACTAAAATTGGGAAAAGGATAAGTTTTTATTTGGTCAAGTAGTCTAATCACCCCCCCCTCTAGACATACTTTTAATCCTACAAGTGGTATCAGAGCTTTGGTCTCCATTTGCCTTGATTTTCATAGCTTTTGGAAGTCATGGCCTTGGTTTCACAACCTAGGAGAGTATGGCATCTAGTGAGGGAAATTACCACCCTAGAGGTCCTTACTTTGATGGTACTAATTTTGCTAGTTGGAAGCATAAGATAAAAATGCATATTCTTGGACATAACCCCGTCATGGTCTATTGTGTGTATTGGCTTGCAAGGTGAAGTCTTTGATGGGAGAGAACCGAATCGTGAAGCTATCGTGCAAGAGTTGAAGATGCTGCAATACAATTCTCAAGCTTGTAATACCCTCTTCAACGGATTGTGCCCCGAAGAATTCAACAAATCAGCCATCTTGAGAATGCAAAGGAAATTTGGGATACTTTGATTGATATGCACGAAGGTACCGACTCCGTCAAGCAATCCAATTTGGATGTGCTTCAAAGTCAACTTGACAAGTTCAAAATGAAGGATGGTGAAGGTGTCGCTGAAATGTACTCTAGGCTTGCTCTTATCACAAATGAGATCGCCGGCTTAGGAAGTGAAGAGATGACTGACAAATTCATCATCAAGAAGATCCTAAGAGCTTTGGACGGAAAATATGATACCGTTTGCACATTGATCCAAATGATGCCCAATTACAAAGATCTCAAGCCAACGGAAGTCATTGGAAGAATTGTTGCTCATGAGATGTCACTCAAGGATAAGGAGGAGCTCCATAACAAGTCAAGTGGTTCTTACAAAGCCTCATGTGAAGCTCCCACATCATCAAGTGAGAAACAAACCTTCAATGAAGAATTGAGCCTAATGGTGAAGAACTTCAACAAGTTCTACAAGAGTAGAAGCAAAGAGAGAAGTTCCAAGTCAAGGTCCTACCATGACGATCTTCTAGTCGAGAACGAAATTGCTACAATTGTGGAAGACCCGGATACTATTCCAATGAGTGTACGGCACCCTACAAAAGTAGAGAAGATTCTCCAAAAAGAAGAAGTAGAAGAGAAGAATCACCATCAAGAGGGAGAAGGAGTAGAGATGATCGTTATGAACGAAGAACATCCCGGAGAAGCAAATATTCGGAAAGGAAGGACAAGTCATCAAGGAGCTACACAAAATGAAGACATCAAGCTCATGTTGGTGAATGGGTATCCGGCTCCGACTCCGACAATCACTCCGAGAGAAGCTATCACTCCGACTCCGAATATACTCAAGATGAAGGTGTTGCCGGTCTAGCACTTGTGTCAACCAACTCCTATGACATATTTAATTCACCAAATGAAGGACTTGGAAGATGCTTCATGGCTAAAGGCCCAAAGGTATCACACCCCGAGTATGTTGATTTCAATAGTGATTAAGATGACTTGTTGGGTGCCCGATGGAGGCATGAGGCAGGGGGCACGCCCCACCCCCTAGGCGCGCCCCTGACCCTCGTGCCACCCTGTAAGGCGGTTGGTGCCCTTCTTTCGCTGCAATAAAGCTAATATCCGGATAGAGACCGTGTCAAATACAGCCCAATCGGAGTTACGGATCTCCGGGAATATAAGAAACGGTGAAAGGGCAGAATCTGGGAACACAGAAACAGAGAGAGACAGAGAGACAGATCCAATCTCGGAGGGGCTCTCGCCCCTCCCACACCATGGAGGCCAAGGACCAGAGGGGAACCCTTCTCCCATCTAGGGAGGAGGTCAAGGAAGAAGAAGAGGAAGGGGCCCCCTCTCCCCTTCTCTTCTGGTGGCGCCGGAACGCTGTCGTGGCCATCATCATCACCGCAATCTTCACCAACAACTTCACTTCCATCATCACCAACTCTTCCCCCCTCTATGCAGCGGTGTAACCTCTCTCTTACCCGATGTAATATCTACTTAAACATGGTGCTCAACGCTATATATTATTTCCCAATGATGTATGGCTATCCTATGATATTTGAGTAGATCTGTTTTGTCCTATGGGCTATTTGATGATCAAGATTGGTTTGAGTTGCATGTTTTATTATTGGTGTTGTCCTATGGTGGTCTCCGTGTCGCGCAAGCGTGAGGGATCCCCGTTGTAGGGTGTTGCAATACGTTCATGATTCGCTTATAGTGGGTTGCGTGAGTGACTGAAACACAAACCCGAGTAAGGGGGTTGTTTCGTATGGGATAAAGAGGACTTGATACTTTAATCCTATGGTTGGGTTTTACCTTAATGATCTTTAGTAGTTGCGCATGCTTGCTAGAGTTCCAATCATAAGTGCATATGATCCAAGTAGAGGAAGTTTGTTAGCTTATGCCTCTCCCTCATATAAAATTGCAATAATGATTACCGGTCTAGTTACCGATTGCCTAGGGACAAATAACTTTCTCGTAACAACAAGCTCTTTACTAAACCTAACCTAGTTGTGTCTTTATCTAAACAGCCCCTACTTTTTATTTACTTGCTCTTTATTATCTTGCAAACCTATCCAAAAACACCTACAAAGCACTTCTAGTTTCATACTTGTTCTAGGTAAAGTGAACGTCAAGCGTGCGTAGAGTTGTATCGGTGGTCGATAGAACTTGAGGGAATATTTGTTCTACCTTTAGCTCCTCATTGGGTTCGACACTCTTACTTATCGAAAACTGTTGCGATCCCCTATACTTGTGGGTTATCACGAACCATGCCTTATGGGCAAGATGACTAAAACATCGTTCTCCGGAACTATGGAGCGAGCAACTGATTTGTTGGAGATCATACATACTGATGTATGTGGTCCAATGAATGTTGAGGCTCGTGGCGGGTATCGTTATTTTCTCACCTTCACAAATGATTTAAGCAGATATGCGTATATCTCCTTAATCAAACATAAGTCTGAAACATTTGAAAAGTTCAAAGAATTTCAGAGTGAAGTTGAAAATCATCGTAACAAGAAAATAAAGTTTCTACGATCTGATCGTGGAGGAGAATATTTGAGTTACGAGTTTGGTCTACAGTTGAAACAATGTGGAATAGTTTTGCAACTCACTCCACACGGAACACCACAGCGTAATGGTGTGTCCGAATGTCGTAATTGTACTTTACTAGATATGGTGCAATCTATGATGTCTCTTACTGATTTACCGCTATCATTTTGGGGTTATGCTTTAGAGACGGACGCATTCACGTTAAATAGGGCACCATCAAAATCCGTTGAGACGACACCTTATGAACTATGGTTTGGCAAGAAACCAAAGTTGTCATTTCTTAAAGTTTGGGGCTGCGATGCTTATGTGAAAAAGCTTCAACCTGATAAGCTCGAACCCAAATCGAAGAAATGTGTCTTCATAGGATACCCAAAGGAAACTATTGGGTACACCTTCTATCACAGATCTGAAGGCAAGACATTCGTTTCTAAGAATGGATCCTTTCTAGAGAAGGAGTTTCTCTCGAAAGAAGTGAGTGGGAGGAAAGTAGAACTTGATGAGGTAACAGTACCTGCTCCCTTATTGGAAAGTAGTTCATCACAGAAACCGGTTCCTGTGACGTCTACACCAATTAGTGAGGAAGTTAATGATGATGATCATGAAACTTCATGTCAAGTTGTTACTGAACCTCGTAGGTCAACCAGAGTAAGATCCGCACCAAAGTGGTACGGTAATCATGTTCTGGAGGTTATGTTACTAGACCATGATGAACCTGTGAACTATGAAGAAGCGATGGTGAGCCCAGATTCTGCAAAATGGCTTGAGACCATGAAATCTGAGATGGGATCCATGTATGAGAACAAAGTGTGGACTTTGGTTGACTTGTCAAATGATCGGCAAGCCATCGAGAATAAATGGATCTTCAAGAAGAAGACTGACACTAACGGTAATGTTACTGTCTATAAAGCTCGACTTGTTGCAAAAGGTTTTCGACAAGTTCAAGGGATTGACTACAATGAGACCTTCTCACCCGTAGTGATGCTTAAGTCTGTCTGAATCATGTTAGCAATTGCCGCATTTTATGATTATGAAATTTGGCAAATGGATGTCAAAATTGCATTACTGAATGGATATCTGGAAGAAGAGTTGATATGATGCAATCGGAAGGTTTTGTCGATCCAAAGGGAGCTAACAAAGTGTGCAAGATCCAGCGATCCATTTATGGGCTGGTGCAAGCCTCTCGGAGTTGGAATAAACATTTTGATAGTGTGATCAAAGCTTATAGTTTTTTACAGACTTTTGGAGAAGCCTGTATTTACAAGAAAGTGAGTGGGAGCTCTATAGCATTTCTGATGTTACTAGCAAAAGAGCCTGTGTGTTGCAACGGGAGAGAAAACATAACACACACTCTTAACTCAACAACCATCACTCAAGACCACAATAGGTCCATCTCCTTTATTTTTGCAAGGCATCATATTTATGTTGCCGCTTATCCTCCTTCTCACCCTCGCCGGCGATGGCCTCGGTGTTCACACACAAAACAACAAAAAACGCGTGTTGAATATGGTTAATCCTAAGACGTCTCTCTCTCCCTCTCTCCTCCCTCTCCCTCTCCCTCTCTCTCTCTCGCTTTCTCTCACTCTCGCGATGAGAAATCGGTTATTTTCCCCTGCATCATTTTTCAGAGGTATGCATGTGTAGTTATCGATGTTTTCTTTTCCCTATATGGTTATAGTGGGGTGTTTATTTGCAATCTGAATCACCGCCGATATGAAAAAATGGATCTTGCGCTATAAATTATAAGTTTGCTTCCATAACAATATTTTAAAAATATTTAATAGGTAAAATTAACATCATATTTAGATTCCACACATTTTTCTAATAAAATTTCATATATAATATGTTAAAATCAAAGTTACGGTTTAAAAGATACAGATAATCTAGAAAATCATTTGGTTTGACTCAAATATATTCCAAAATAATATTTAAAAATACTTAACAGGTAAAAATAATCTCATATTCATATTCTACATATTTTTCTAATCAAATTTCATATATCACATGTTCAAATCGGAGTTACAGTTTAGAAGATATGGATGATTTTAAAAGCATTTGTTTGACTTAAATATGATCCACGGATGAATTACCTAAAACATCAGGGGGGGTTTCGAAAAATGTAAAATAACGGTTCGGGTGTGACTTAAATTCAGACGGCGGGTTGATTTCAAGAAAAGACAGGGACTTTGTGTAAAATACGAAAATAACGATTCGTTTTAACTTAAAACAGGACTGCAGGTTGAATTCTCTGAAATAGAGGGACTTTTGATAAAAATGCCATGACGGATGAAAGAAACCCAATTTGCTTTATTATTAGGTAAAGATATGTGGATGACATATTGTTGATTGGAAATGATATAGAATTTCTAGATAGCATAAAAGGATATTTGAATAAGAGTTTTTCAATGACAGACCTCGGTGAAGCTGCTTATATATTGGGCATCAAGATCTATAGAGATAGATCGAGACGCTTAATTGGACTTTCACAAAGCACATACCTTGACAAAGTTTTGAAGAATTTCAAAATGGATCAAGCAAAGAAAGGGTTATTGCCTGTGTTACAAGGTGTGAAGTTGAGTAAAACTCAATGCTCGACCACTACAGAAGATAGAGAGAAAATGAAAGATGTTCCCTATGCTTCAGCCATAGGCTCTATCATGTATGCAATGCTGTGTACCAAACCTGATGTGTGCCTTGCTATTAGTTTAGCAGGGAGGTACCAAAGTAATCCAGGAGTGGATCACTGGACAACGGTCAAGAACATCCTGAAATACCTGAAAAGGATGAAGGATATGTTTCTCATTTATGGAGGTGACAAAGAGCTCGTTGTAAATGGTTACGTCGATGCAAGCTTTGACACTGATCCGGACGATTCTAAATCGCAAACCGGATACGTGTTCTTTATTAAACGTTGAAGCTGTCAGTTGGTGCAGTTATAAACAAAGCGTCGTAGCAGGATCTACATGTGAAGCAGAGTACATAGCTGCTTCGGAGGCAGCAAATGAAGGAGTCTGGATGAAGGAGTTAATATCTGATCTAGGTGTCATACCTAGTGCATCGGGTCCAATGAAAATCTTTTGTGACAATACTGGTGCAATTGCTTTGGCAAAGGAATCCAGATTTCACAAGAGAACCGAGCACATCAAGAGAGGCTTCAACTCCATCCGGGATCAAGTCCAGGTGGAAGACATAGAGATTTGCAAGATACATACGGATCTGAATGTTGCAGACCCATTGACTAAGCCTCTTCCACGAGCAAAACATTACTGTGTAATCTAGATTATTGACTCTAGTGCAAGTGGGAGACTGAAGGAAATATGCCCTAGAGGCAATAATAAAGTTATTATTTATTTCCTTATATCATGATAAATGTTTATTATTCATGCTAGAATTTGTTAACCGGAAACATGATACATGTGTGAATACATAGACAAACAGAGTGTCACTAGTATGCCTCTACTTGACTAGCTCATTGATCAGAGATGGTTATGTTTCTTAGCCATAGACAAAGAGTTGTCATTTGATTAACGGGATCACATGATTAGGAGAATGATGTGATTGACTTGACCCATTCCATTAGCTTAGCACTTGATCGTTTAGTATGTTGCTATTGCTTTCTTCATGACTTATACATGTTCCTATGACTATGAGATTATGCAACTCCCATTTACCGGAGGAACACTTTGTGCGCTACCAAATGTCACAACGTAACTGGGTGATTATAAAGGTGCTCTACAGGTGTCTCCGAAGGTACTTGTTGGGTTGGCGTATTTCGAGATTAGGATTTGTCACTCCAATTATCGGAGAGGTATCTCTGGGCCCACTCGGTAATACACATCACTTAAGCCTTGCAAGCATTGTAACTAATGAGTTAGTTGCGGGATGATGTATTATGGAACGAGTGAAGAGACTTGCTGGTAACGAGATTGAACTAGGTATTGAGATACCGACGATTGAATCTCGGGCAAGTAACATACCGATGACAAAGGGAACAACGTATGTTGTTATGCGGTTTGACCGATAAAGATCTTCATAGAATATGTGGGAGCCAATATGAGCATCCAGGTTCCGCTATTGGTTATTGACTGGAGACGTGTCTCGGTCATGTCTACATAGTTCTCGAACCTGTAGGGTCCGCACGCTTAAAGTTCGATGACGGTTATATTATGAGTTTATGTGTTTTGATGTACCGAAGGTAGTTCGGAGTCCCAGATGTGATCACGGACATAACAAGGAGTTTCAAAATGGTCCAGACGTAAAGATCGATATATTGGACGATTATGTTCGGACACCGGAATGGTTTCGGGGAGTTTCGGGCATATACCGGAGTACTGGGGGGTTACCCGAACCCCCCGGGGTGACTAATGGGTCTATTGGGCCCTGGTGGAGAAGAGGAGGGGCGGCCAAGGGCAGCCGCGCCCCCTTCCCCCCAGTCCGAATTGGACAAGGAGGGGGGCGGCGCCCCCCTTTCCTTTCCCCCTCTCTCTCCTTCCCTCTCCACTCCTACTCCCACATGGAAGGGGGGAGTCCTACTCCCGGTGGGAGTAGGACTCCTCATGGGGCGCGCCTGGGATGTCCGGCCCCCTCCCCCTCCTCCACTCCTTTATATACGGGGAGGGAGGCACCCCTTGGAGACACAACAATTGATCTCTTGGATCTCTTAGCCGTGTGCGGTGCCCCCCTCCACCATGATGAAGGAAATATGCCCTAGAGGCAATAATAAAGTTATTATTTATTTCCTTATATCATGATAAATGTTTATTATTCATGCTAGAATTGTATTAACCGGAAACATGATACATGTGTGAATACATAGACAAACAGTATGCCTCTACGTGACTAGCTCGTTGATCAAAGATGGTTATGTTTCCTAGCCATAGACAAAGAGTTGTCATTTGATTAACGGGATCACATCATTAGGAGAATGATGTGATTGACTTGACCCATTCCGTTAGCATAGCACTTGATCGTTTAGTTTATTGCTATTGCTTTCTTCATGACTTATACATGTTCCTATGACTATGAGATTATGCAACTCCCGTTTACCGGAGGAACACTTTGTGTGCTACCAAACGTCACAACGTAACTGGGTGATTATAAAGGTGCTCTACAGGTGTCTACGAAGGTACTTTTTGGGTTGGCGTATTTCTAGATTAGGATTTGTCACTCCGATTGTCGAAGAGGTATCTCTAGGCCCACTCGATAATGCACATCACTATAAGCCTTGCAAGCATTGCAACTAATGAGTTAGTTTCGGGATGATGTATTACGAAACGAGTAAAGAGACTTGCCGGTAACGAGATTGAACTAGGTATTGAGATACCGACGATCGAATCTCGGGCAAGTAACATACCGATGACAAAGGGAACAATGTATGTTGTTATGCGGTTTGACCGATAAAGATCTTCGTAGAATATGTAGGAGCCAATATGAGCATCCAGGTTCCGCTATTGGTTATTGACCGGAGACGTGTCTCGGTCATGTCTACGTAGTTCTCGAACCCGTAGGGTCCGCACGCTTAAAGTTCAGTGACGATCGTAATTAGGGTTTTTGTGTTTTGATGTACCGAAGGTTTTTCGGAGTCCCGGATGTGATCACAGACATGACGAGGAGTCTCGAAATGGTCGAGACATAAAGATTGATATATTGGAAGCCTATATTTGGATATCGTAAACGTTCTGGGTGAAATCGGGATTTTACCGGAGTACCGGGGGGTTACCGGAACCCCCGGGGGTTATTGGGCCTACATGGGCCGTAAGGGAGAAGAGGAGGGCCGGCCAGGGCAGGCCGCGTGCCCCCTCCCCCTAGTCTGAATAGGACAAGGAAGGGGGGGCGGCGCCCCCCTTTCCTCTTTCTCCCTTCCCCCTTCCTTTTCCAACAAGGCAAGAGGGGGGAGTCCTACTCCCGGTGGGAGTAAGACTCCTCCAGACGCACCCCTAGGGCCGGCCGCACCTCCCCCTCTCCCTCCTTTATATACGGGGGCAAGGGGGCACCCCATGACACACAAGTTGATCTTCGTGATCGTTCCTTAGCCGTGTGCGGTGCCCCCTTCCACCATATTCCACCTCGGTCATATCGTAGCGATGCTTAGGCGAAGCCCTGCGTCGGTAGAACATCATCACCATCATCACGTCATCGTGCTGACGAAACTCTCCCTCAACGTTTTGCTGGATCAGAGCTCAAGGGTCGTCACCGAGTTGAACGTGTGCAGAACTCGGTGGTGCCGTACGTTCGGTACTTGGATCGGTCGGACCGGGAAGTCGTACGACTACTTCCTCTATGTTGTGTCAACGCTTCTGTTGCCGGTCTACGAGGGTACGTAGACACTCTCCCCTCTCGTTGCTATGCATCACCATGATATTGCGTGTGCATAGGATTTTTTTTTAAATTACTATGTTCCCTAACAGTGGCATCCGAGCCAGGTTTTATGCATAGATGTCATATGCACGAGTAGAACACAAGTGAGTTGTGGGCGATATAAGTCATACTGCTTACCAGCATGTCACACTTTGGTTCGGCGGTATTGTTGGATGAAGCGGCCCGGACCGAAATTACGCGTACGCTTATGCGAGACTGGTTCTACCGACGTGCTTTGCACACAGGTGGCTGGCAGGTGTCAGTTTCTCCAACTTTAGTTGAACGGAGTGTGGCTATGCCCGGTCCTTTCGAAGGTTAAAACAGCACCAACTTGACAAACTATCGTTGTGGTTTTGATGCGTAGGTAAGAACGGTTCTTTCTCAGCCCGTAGCAGCCACGTAAAACTTGCAACAACAAAGTAGAGGACGTCTAACTTGTTTTTGCAGGGCATGTTGTGATGTGATATGGTCAAGACGTGATGAGATATAAGTTGTTGGATGAGATGATCATGTTTTGTTGAAGTTATCGGCAACTGGCAAAAGCCTTATGGTTATCTCTCTATTGCATAAGATGCAAGCGCCAAATAATTGCTTTACTTTATCGCTATGCGATAGCAATAGTTGCAAGAGCAATTGTTGGCGAGACAACCATGTGACAACACATTGATATAGATCAAGATGATGGAGATCATGGTGTCATGCCGGTGACGATGGAGATCATGATGATGCTTTGGAGATGGAGATCAAAGGCACAAGATGATGATGGCCATATCATGTCACATATTTTGATTGCATGTGATGTTTATCTTTTATACATCTTATTTTGCTTAGTTCGACGGTAGCTTTATAAGATGATCTCTCACTAATTATCAAGGTACAAGTGTTCTCCCTGAGTATGCACTGTTGCAAAAGTTCTTCATGCTGATACACCACGTGATGATCGGGTGTGATAGGCTCTACATTCAAATACAACGGGTGCAAAACAGTTGCACACGCGGAATACTCAGGTTAAACTTGACGAGCCTAGCATATAACAGATATGGCCTCGGAACACGGAGACCGAAAGGTCGAGCGTGAATCATATATTAGATATGATCAACATAGTGATGTTCACCATTGAAACTAATCCATCTCACGTGATGATCGGACATGATTTAGTTGATATGGATCACGTGATCACTTAGAAGATTAGAGGGATGTCTGTCTAAGTGGGAGTTCTTAAGTAATATGATTAATTGAACTTTAATTTATCATGAACTTAGTCCTGGTAGTATTAACATATCTATGTTGTAGATCAATAGCTCGCGTTTAGCTCCCCTGTTTTATTTTTATATGTTCCTAGAGAAAATTAAGTTGAAAGATGTTAGTAGCAATGATGCGGATTGGATCCGTGATCTGAGGATTATCCTCATTGCTACACAGAAGAATTATGTCCTTAATGCACCGCTAGGTGACAGACCTATTGCAGGAGCAGATGCAGACGTTATGAACGTTTGGCTAGCTCAATATGATGACTACTTGATAGTTTAGTGCACCATGCTTAAACGGCTTAGAATCGGGGCTTCAAAGACATTTTGAACGTGATGGACCATATGAGATGTTCTAGGAGTTGAAGTTAATATTTCAAGCAAATACCCGAGTTGAGAGATATGAAGTCTCCAACAAGTTCTATAGCTAAAAGATGGAGGAGAATAGCTCAAGTAGTGAGCATGTGCTCAGATCGTCTGGGTACTACAATCGCTTGAATCAAGTGGGAGTTAATCTTCCAGATAAGATAGTGATTGACAGAATTCTCTAGTCACCATCACCAAGTTAGTAGAACTTCGTGATGAACTATGATATGCAAGGAATAACGGAAACGATTCCCAAGCACTTCGTAATGCTGAAATCAACAAAGGTAGAAATCAAGAAAAATATCAAGTGTTGGTGGTAGACAAGACCACTAGTTTCAAGAAAAGGGCAAAGGGAAGAAGGGGAACTTCAAGAAGAACGACAAGCAAGTTGCTTCTCAAGTGAAGAAGCCCAAGTCTGGTCCTAAGCCTGAGACTAAGTGCTTCTACTGCAAAGGGACTGGTCACTGGAAGCGGATCTGCCCCAAGTATTTGGCGGATAAGAAGGATGGCAAAGTGAACAAAGGTATATTTGATATACGGATTATTGATGTGTATTTTACTAGTGTTCGTAGCAACCCCCCGGTATTTGATACTGGTTCAGCTGCTAAGAGTAGTAACTCGAAACGGGAGTTGCAGAACGAACAGAGACTAGTTAAGGGTGAAGTGACGATGTGTATTGGAAGTGGTTCCAAGATTGATATGATCATCATCGCACACTCCCTATACTTTTGGGATTAGTGTTGAACCTATATAAGTGTTATTTGGTGTTTGCATTGAGCATGAATATGATTTGATCATGTTTATTGCAATACGGTTATTCATTTAAGTAAGAGAATAAATTGTTGTTTTGTGTACATATATGGTTACACACCCAATGAAAATGGTTCGTTGGATCTCGATCGTAGTGATACACATATTCATAATATTGAAACCAAAAGATGCAGAGTTAATAATGATAGTGCAACTTATTTGTGGCACTGCCGTTTAGGTCATATTGGTGTAAAGTGCATGAAGAAACTCCATGTTGATGGACTTTTGGAATCACTTGATTATGAATCAGTTGATGCTTGCGAACCATGCCTCATGGGCAAGATGACTAAGACTCCGTTCTCCGGAACAATGTAGCAAGCAAAAGATTTGTTGGAAATCATGCATACTGATGTATGTGGTCCGATGAATATTGAAGCTCGCGACACGTATCATTATTTTCTGATCTTCACAGATGATTTGAGCAAATATGAGTATATCTACTTGATGAAACACAAGTCTGAAACATTTGAAAAGTTCAAAGAATTTCAGAGTGAAGTGGAGAATCATCGTAACAAAATAAAAGTTAATACGATATGATCGTAGAAGTAAAATATTTGAGTTATGAGTTTGGCCTTCAGTTAAAACAATGTGAAATAGTTTCACTACTCACGCCACCTGGAACACCATAGTGTAACGGTGTGTCCGAATGTCGTAACCGTGCTTTATTAGATATGGTGCAATATATGACGTCTCTTACTGATTTGCCGCTACCTTTTAGGGGTTATGCATTAGAGACAGGTACATTCACGTTAAATAGGGCACCACTAAATCCGTTGAGACGACACCGTATGAACTATGGTTTGGCAAGAAACCTAAGCTGTCGTTTCTTAAAGTTTGAGGTTGCAATGCTTATGTGAAAAAGTTTCAACCTGATAAGCTCAAACCCAAATCAGAGAAGTGCGTCTTCATAGGATACCCAAAAGAAAATGTTGGGTACACCTTCTATCACAGATCCGAAGGCAAGATATTCGTTGCTGATAATGGATCCTTTCTAGAGAAGGAGTTTCTCTCGAAAGAAGTGAGTGGGAGGAAAGTAGAACTTGACGAGGTAACTGTACCTGCTCCCTTATTGGAAAGTAGTTCATCATAGAAATTTGTTCTTGTGACTACTACACCAATTAGTGAGGAAGCTAATGATGATGATCATGTAACTTCAGATCAAGTTACTACCGAACCTCGTAGGTAAACCAGAGTGAGATCCGCACCAGAGTGGTACGGTAATCCTGTTCTGGGGTCATGTTACTTGACCATGATGAGCCTACGAACTATGAGGAAGCGATGATGAGCCCAGATTCCGCAAAATGGCTTGAGGCCATGAAATCTGAGATGAGATCCATGTATGAGAACAAAGTATGGACTTTGATTGACTTGCCCATTGATCGGCAAGCCATTGATATTAAATGGATCTTCAAGAGGAAGACGGACACTGATAGTAGTGTCACTATCTACAAAAGTTAGGATTATCGCAAAAAGGTTTTCGACAAGTTCAAGGTGTTAACTACGATGAGAGTTTCTCACTCGTATCTATGCTTAAGTCTGTCCGAATCATGTTAGCAATTGCCGCATTTTATGAAATCTGGCAAGTGGATAAACAAAACTGCATTCCTTAATGGATTTATTAAAGAAGAGTTGTATATGATGCAACAAGAAAGTTTTGTCAATCCTAAAGGTGCTAACAAAATATGCAAGCTCCAGCGATCCATCTATAGACTGGTGCAAGCATCTCGGAGTTGGAATATACACTTCGATAAGTTGATCAAAGCATATAGTTTTATACAGACTTGCAGTGAAGCCTGTATTTACAGGAAAGTGAGTGGGAGCACTACAGCATTTCTGTTAAGTATATGTGAATGACATATTGTTGATCGGAGATAATGTAGAATTATTCTGCAAAGCATAAAGGAGTGTTTGAAAGGAGTTTTTCAAAGAAAGACCTCGGTGAAGCTGCTTACATATTGAGCATCAAGATCTATAGAGATAGATCAAGACGCTTGATAAGTTTTTCAATGAGTACATACCTTGATAAGATTTTGAAGTAGTTCAAAATGGGACAGTCAAAGAAAGAGTTCTTGCCTATGTTACAAGGTGTGAAGTTGAGTAAGACTCAAAACCCGACCACAGCAGAAGGTAGAGAGAGAATGAAAGTCATTCCCTATGCCTTGGCCATAGGTTCTATAAAATATGCCATGCTATGTACCAGATCTATTATATACCCTACACTGTTTTTGGCAAGGGAATACAATAGTGATCTAGGAGTAGATCACTAGACAGCGGTCAAATTATCCTTAGTGGAATAAGGATATGTTTCTCGATTATGGAGGTGACAAAAAGGTTCGTCGTAAATGGTTAAGTCGATGCAAATTTTGACACTGGTCCAGATGACTCTAAATCTCAATCTGGATACATATTGAAAGTGGGAGCAATTAGCTAGAATAGCTCCGTGCGGAGCATTGTTGACATAGAAATTTGCAAAATACTTACGGATCTGAATGTGGCAGACCCGTTGACTAAACTTCTCTCACAAGAAAAACATGATCACACCTTAGTACTCTTTGGGTGTTAATCACATAGCGATGTGAACTAGATTATTGACTCTAGTAAACCCTTTGGGTGTTGGTCACATGACGATGTGAACTATGGGTGTGTAATCACATGGTGATATGAACTATTGGTGTTAAATCACATGGTGATGTGAACTAGATTATTGACTCTAGTGCAAGTGGGAGACTGAAGGAAATATGCCCTAGAGGCAATAATAAAGTTATTATTTATTTCCTTATATCATGATAAATGTTTATTATTCATGCTAGAATTGTATTAACCGGAAACATGATACATGTGTGAATACATAGAAAACAGAGTGTCACTAGTATGCCTCTACTTGACTAGCTCGTTGATCAAAGATGGTTATGTTTCCTAGCCATAGACAAAGAGTTGTCATTTGATTAACGGGATCACATCATTAGGAGAATGATGTGATTGACTTGACCCATTCCGTTAGCATAGCACTTGATTGTTTAGTTTATTGCTATTGCTTTCATCATGACTTATACATGTTCCTATGACTATGAGATTATGCAAATCCCGTTTACCGAAGGAACACTTTGTGTGCTACCAAACGTCACAACGTGACTGGGTGATTATAAAGGTGCTCTACAGGTGTATCTGAAGGTACTTGTTGGGTTGGTGTATTTCGGGATTAGGATTTGTCACTCCGATTGTCGGAGAGGTATCTCTGGGCCCACTCGGTAATACACATCACTATAAGCCTTGAAAGCATTGCAACTAATGAGTTAGTTGCGGGATGATGTATTACGGAACGAGTAAAGAGACTTGCCGGTAACGAGATTGAACTAGGTATTGAGATACCGACGATTGAATATCGGGCAAGTAACATACCGATGACAAAGGGAACAACGTATGTTGTTATGCGGTTTGACCGATAAAGATCTCTGTAGAATATGTAGGAGCCAATATGAGCATCCAGGTTCTGCTATTGGTTATTGACCGAAGACGTGTCTCGGTCATGTCTACATAGTCTCGAACCCGTAGGGTCCGCACGCTTAAAGTTCGGTGATGATCGTAATTAGGGTTTTTGTGTTTTGATGTACCGAACGTTGTTTAGAGACCCGGATGTGATCACGGACATGACGAGGAGTCTCGAAATGGTCGAGACATAAAGATTGATATATTGGAAGCCTATATTTGGATATCGGAAACATTCTGGGTGAAATTGGGATTTTACCGGAGTAATGGGGGTTACCGGACCCCCCCCCCCAGGGGGGGTTATTGGGCCTACATGGGCCATAAGGGAGAAGAGGAGGGCCGGCCAGGGCAGGTCGCACGCCCCCTCCCCCCTAGTCCGAATAGGACAAGGAAGGGGGGGCGGCGCCCCCCTTTCCTCTTTCTCCCTTCCCCCTTCCTTTTCCAACAAGGCAAGAGGGTGGAGTCCTACTCCCGGTGGGAGTAGGACTCCTCCAGGCGCACCCCTAGGGCCGGCCGCACCTCTCCCTCTCCCTCCTTTATATATGGGGGCAAGGGGGCACCCCATGACACACAAGTTGATCTTCGCGATCGTTCCTTAGCCGTGTGCGGTGCCCCCTTCCACCATATTGCACCTCGGTCATATCGTAGCGGTGCTTAGGCGAAGCCCTACATCGGTAGAACATCATCACCGTCATCATGCCGTTGTGCTGACGAAACTCTCCCTCAACGTTTTGCTGGATCGGAGCTCGAGGGAAGTCACCGAGTTGAACGTGTGCAGAACTCGGAGGTGCCGTACGTTCGGTACTTGGATCGATCGGATCGGTAAGACGTACGACTACTTCCTCTATGTTGTGTCAACGCTTCCGTTGCCGGTCTACGAGGGTACGTAGACAACACTCTCCCCTCTCGTTGCTATGCATCACCATGATCTTGCGTGTGCGTAGGAAATTTTTTGAAATTACTACATTCCCCAACACATGATCCACCTCGATATTATCATAGCAGTGCTTAGGCGAAGCCCTGCGTCGGTAGAACATCATCATTGTCACCACACCGTCGTGCTGACGGAACTCTCCCTCAAAGCCCGGCTGGATCGGAGTTTGAGGGACGTCATTGAGTTGAATGTGTGCAGAACTCGGAGGTGTCGTGCGTTCGGTACTTGATCGGTCGGATCATGAAGACGTACGACTACATCAACCACGTTGTGCTAACGCTTCCGCTTTCGGTCTACGAGGGTACGTGGACACACTCTCCCCTCTCGTTGCTATGCATCACCATGATCTTGCGTGTGCGTAGGAATATTTTTGAAATTACTACGTTCCCCAACACTTAGATTTTATTAACCATTCTTGAACGTGTTTACCTTGTCGATCTCATAGCACACGATCTATATAGCTAACTCGACTGTGAACTTTGACATTACTGCACACAGTTGGTTTCTTCAACCGTGTGCCCTGTAGCACGCAAAATTAATTATCACACTCGAGTTTCTATCATCATCCTTCTGTGTAACTTTGACGTCATCACCCACGGGTAAACTTATGACTGAAGTCATTCCATACACTTCGTCTTTACAAAGCTTTTTGCCAATAAACACCCACGATTTGTCCTTCTTCTAGCCAATGCGTGGCCAAACTAGCCGGGCGGGAAGCTTGAACGGTATACTGTGCGGTAGCACGTGAATAGGCTCACTGACGATACATTTGGCGTCTCTTCGAGCCCATGCGTGGTCAAACGAAACGCGTGTGGTGTTGTCAAGCGTGCACTGGAATCCTCCATTATGAACGCGGTGACAAGACGTGACGATTACAGGCCGGTCGGCCCCCATTTATTACAACGGCCATTAAACCTTGTGTTTCTTCAACCTTTCGATCGCGCCCCACCATTGCAAGAAGCACACCCACCACAACAAATTCTTAGAGAGTATCCTACACGGCTCCAATGGCGCTCCGAGCGGCTGCCGATGACTGATAATCCTCAAGTGCAAGGAATCATCGTAGCAATTTCCAAAGGTGGAAGTGATAATTATGGAGTGTCGAACCCACAAGGAGCTAAAGGTAAGATCAATATTCTCTCAAGCCCTGTCTGCCACCGATACGACTCTACGTACACCGAACGTTTGCTTCCAACTACCAACGAGAAAAAAAACTATGTTGTGGGTATGAAGAGGATAACTTTGTATGATATCGGAGAGCTAGTAAGTGCATCTAGTGCCCCTTAGTGATTTTGGTGTATTGAAGACTTATAGGTTAAGGGACTAATGCGTGTGTGAGTGTACACAGGTCTATAAGTCTATGAGGAGTTTGATATTTATAGGAAAAGTCGACCCCTAAAAATGAATATCTTCGACTGAAGATTTTATTATTTCTGAAGACTTTCATGAAGACTTTGAAAGTGAAGAAATTGGTGTGTCCGTGAAGACTTGATATTCATGCGAGGAATATGAAGCTTGAAGACTTTCGTTATCATAGTTTTGTTTTTCTCTTTCTTGAGTCATAGGAAACACTGTACTGTTAAGGGGGGTCGAGGAAATACTAAGGAAAAATTTCCATGTGATGCTCAACTCAAAATCCTACACCTACCAATCCCTTCGAGTGATGCCATTGGGAATCTCATACAGTTCAGTCAATTTCTTTAGTGACAGAGATGAAGTTCTTCTGGTCTTTGAGGAATTTGTCCTGACTGAGGAGTTAGGAATTCGCCAGTGCGGATTGCCTACACAGTGAGGAACATGATAGCCCTGAGGATTTTGCTACTCAAAATTCCGACCGTTGCTATGCTATGCGCCAGCTGTTCCAAAATATCTATCCACCTAACGGTCATATCATTGAAGGGCATTTATGTCTTATCATGTCGGGCTGCTCCCTAGGCTATAAATAGCCGCCCCCTACAACCACTAGCTGGTTGGCTGCTCCGAGAGAAACTGACACTTGTCATTTGAGAGCAACCCATCCTCCGAGGACTTTGAGCGAAAATCTTCAAGAGAGGAAAAACCAAAAACCCAAAACCCAAACACCTACAAACCCCGAGTGATTGAGCATCACTGAAGAGATTGATCCTGAGTGGATCCGATGCTTTTTACCTTTGAAGACTGTGCTTCTTCCAGACGGCTAGGCGTCATGGTCTAGAGCATCCAAGAGGAATTGTGGATCGCCGAGTGACCAAGTTTGTGAAGGTTTGGAAGTCACCTGAAGACTTACCACGAGTTATTGGACGAGGTCTGTGTGACCTTAGTTCAAGGAGAATACGGTGAGGACTGGGTGTCTTGGACTAAGTGTCCTTGACTGGGTGTCCAGGACTGTGTGTCCTCGAGGTTAAATACTCGGCCGCTCCAACCAGACGTACAACTGAGACAGCAGTTGGAACTGGTCTACCAAATCATTGTCTTCACCGAGCTTACTGGTTCTATTTCCTCAACTCTTTCATTTCCCCATAACTATGATGTATGTTTGTTCATATCTGTGTTTGAAGACTTTGACTGAAGACTTTCTCAATTTCCTCAGTTCAATTTCTTCAGTCTGTTTGTCTTCATCCTGTGTTATCCTGTGATTACGCTTCCTGTACTCTATGCCTGTCTTCATTTCATCATGATGACTATGCTTGTATTCTATTGTGTTTACTTTTGAGTACTTATTCCGCTGCTAGTAGTTCTTCGCTAAGGAATTTCCTCACCGGCAAATTCCTCAGTGAAGAATTTCGTAAAAATCGCCTATTCACCCCCCCCCCCTCTAGTCGGTATAACGCACTTTCAATTGGTATCAGAGCAAGGTACTCCCTTGTTCTGTGTGATTTTGGTTTAACCGCCTGGAGTTTTAGTTATGTCGACCGCAGGTATGATCAAGGTCTCTGCTGGGTGTCCTACCTTCGATGGGACAGACTACCCCTACTGGAAGAATAAGATGCGAATGCATCTTGAAGCAATTGATAACGATCTCTGGTATGTTGTGGAAAATGGTGTTCCCTCAGTCACACCTTCTCTAAATGTTGCCGATGTGAAGAGATTCAAGCAACTCGACTCTCAAGCGAAGAATATCATATGTGGCCATCTGAGCAAAGTACAGTATGGCAGAGTGAGTGCTTTGGAAACAGCAAAGCTTATCTGGGACAGGTTGTCCAAAGTGAATGAAGGAGTCTCAACTCAGCGTGACTCTCGAGTTGATGTTCTTCGCAATCTCTTCAACCGCTTCAAAAGACTCGACAATGAAAATGTTCAACAAACCTTCTATTGCCTCACTGACATCTCAAATGAGCTTCAAGGACTTGGTGCCACTGACATCACCGACCATGAGGTAGTGAAGAAATTGTTGAGATCGCTTGATTCCTCATTTGACACTCTGGCATTGATGATACAAGAACATGCTGATTAAAAGTCACTTGATCTCGCTGATATTCTTGAGAGGCTAAATACTCATGAGGTCCAACTTGCTAAAAAGAGAGATCTCTATGGTTCAAGCTATGGCAGAACACATGCACTGAAGGCCAAGGCAGTATCTGAGTCCGAAGATGAAGACTCTGGTAGCAGCCTTGGTGATCCTAAAGAACTGAGCCATGATCTGGCTCTGCTCGTGAAGAAGTTCCAAAAGTTCTCAAGATGTGGTCGCCTTGGAAGATCCTCAAGGAGCAATGATTCCTCATCCAGTGACTACAAGAAGAGGCTCTGTCACAAGTGCAAGAAACCTGAACATTTCATTCAGGATTGTCCTCAGTGGGAAAAGGAATCAAAGAAGAAGAAATACAAGGATTACAGTTCTGATGATGCAAAGAAAAAGAAGAAATCCACAAAATCCTCATCATCAAAATCCTCAAAGCCTTCATATCACAAGAAGAGCAGCTCCAAGAAGGCCAGGGCGTTCATTGGCAAGGAAATGGACTCTAAGGCTGAATCTAAAGAAAATGAGGAAGAGGAGTCATCTGAGGAGTCCGAATCCAGAGTGGCAAGCCTAGCTCTCGCTACTGCATTCGTCGGCAAGTCTATCTTCAACACTGAAGAAAATGAACTCACTAACAAGGCTGACGAAGGCGATGATGACTACGCTCCCACCTATTGCTTCATGGCAAAGGGTGCCAAGGTACTCAAATATACCTCCTCTGAATCAAGTGAGAATGAATCTGATGAAAACCTTAAGCCCAGCTATTCTAAACTTGCTAAGATTGCTATAAAACAACAAAGGGCTTTAAAAAAGGTTCAAACATGCTAAATAAAAGTGATGATATGTTGGGTGAAGAAATGGATCGCACTGAAACTTTGACTGAAAATCTTCAGAGACTTCAGTCCAAGCTTGACAAACTTCAAAGTCATCATAACACTCTCTTATCGGATCATGAGAAGCTTTCTTATGAATTTCTTCAAAGAAAGCAAGACCTTGAGAAGCTAAGAGTGAGTTATGAAGATCTTCGGAAGGAGCGCGATTCATTGCTTTCTCAACAAATCAGCGCATCTCAGGAAGAATTTGTTCCTCCATGCTTGAAGTGCATTGAACGTGAATCTGCTAATTCTTCACCTGAATGTTCAAATGCTGCTAATGTTTCAAATTCTTCACATTCCTCTGCTATCACTAATTCCTCATCTGAGGACATTGCTAGTATCACTGACGATGCAGGGCTGAAGGAATTGTACACGATAGGCATGTACAAAAGCCTCAAAGGGCATCAGGCTCTTTGTGATGTGCTTAAAAAGCATATCCTCGACAGGAACCCTAGGAAAGAGGGTATCGCCTTCGAGAGGAAACTCAATGCTGATGGTACATATTGGAAGCCTGAGCAGTACCCCAAAACTACATGGGTTGCTGCAAAGGGACCTCCAGTCGACCCATCTAACTTATCTGGATTTGCATGTGAATCTCCTCATTCTGATGATGAGTCATTTGACTCCAACTATAAGCTATTCAAAAATCAGAATGGTGAAGTATTTGCTAGATATGTTGGCACTAACTGCAGGAACGGCTCCCCTATGCAGAAAATCTGGGTTACCAAAAGATGTCTTAAAAATCTTCAGGTGAATGTCATCATGACACCACCAAATTCCTCATATGGATCAAAGTCCTCACATGAACATCATCATGCTAACCCGTATGTTTCGCAGGGAAGATCTAAGGATTATGGATATGTGCATTATTCTTCAAATCATTATGTCCATAAGTCCTCGAAGAATTTCTCTACTTACTCATATGCTTACTCTGACCCATCTTATGTGAAACGAAATGGATTGGCTTCTATGCCATCCTTCTTGTATGGAGCTCGCAGAATGATGAACTCTTTGCCACCCCTTCAGATGTGGGTGGTGAAGAAAAAGAACTAATCTCTTCTGCAGGGTCAGGTCTCCAGACGCACGTAATCGTCTGAAGAATTTGCTGGAGACCTGAGCATGCCTGATAGGACGCAGGCTAATCATGAAGAAATGAACTTTCATTTCTCACGTCCTCATATTGCTTTATCAGTTCTCTTACTTGATGAAATTGATCTGATGAATTGATGTCATATTCTTCACTAATGAAGTATATGAGTTTGTAAGCTGCACTAATTCATCTGCAGGATGATCAACCCAAAGCCACTGAGTGGGTCCTCGATAGTGGATGTACAAACCACATGACTGGTGACAAGAATCTATTGATGGATGCTCCATTATCTCCGTCGCATCTGAAGCATATCATCTTTGTTGACAAAGGCAAAAGTCAGGTATTGGGTCTAGGTAAGGTTGCGATTACAAAGGATCGACACATGGACAAAGTCATGCTTGTTGAGTCCTTAGGATACAACCTTATGTCTGTCTCAATGCTTTGTGATCTTGACATGGTTGTTGTCTTTGGCAAGTATCGTTGTGTTGTGGTTATGGAAGCTGACAATTCCAAAGTCTTCGAAGGCTTTAGGAGAGGAGACCTGCATATTGTTGATTTCTCTACAGGACCACAACCAACCGTGTGCTTACTTGCAAAAGCTTCAGAAGGCTGGCTCTGGCATCGACGACTTGGTCATGCAGGCATGAGGACTTTGCACATGCTTGCGAAGAAGAAGCATGTCATTGGCATCGAGAATGTCAAATTCCTCAAGGATCACTTATGCGGAGCCTGTGAAGCTGGGAAGATGACCAAGGCCAAGCATCCAGCGAAGACTATCATGACCACCACTCGCCCATTTGAATTGCTTCACATGGATCTCTTTGGTCCTAATCATTATTCTGCTATCTCAAATGAAGCATCTCAATATGGCTTTGTTATTGTTGATGATTATTCTCGTTACACATGGGTACACCTTGTTACTCACAAACATGAAGTGCAGGAAGTCTTCAAACGATTTTCCTCGAGGGCTTCAACCAACTTTGGTGTGAAGATCAAGCACATTAGAAGTGACAATGGCACTGAGTTCAAGAATTCTGGTCTCGATGACAATCTTGATGAACTTGGTATCACTCATGAGTTATCTGCTCCTTACACTCCTCAGCAGAATGGCGTCGTGGAGTGCAAGAATAGGACTCTTGCTGAGATGGCTCGCACTATGCTTGATGAATACAAAACGCCTCGTCATTTCTGGACTGAGGCAATTGATATTGCGTGCCACATCATCAACAAAGTATATCTTCACAAATTCTTCAAAAAGACTGCCTATGAACTCCTCACTGATAAGAAACCCAATGTAAGTTATTTCAAAGTCTTCGGTGCTAAATGTTGGATTAGAGATCCTCATCACAACTCAAAAATTGCACCGAAAGCACATGAAGATTTTATGCTTGGTTACGGAAAGGACTCGCACACCTACAGAGTCTTCAACAACGTTCTTCACAAAGTTGTTGAAACTGTAGATGTGCGGTTCAATGAAACTAATGGCTCGCAAAGAGAGCACCTACCTACTATGATAGATGAACCAGCACCTGAGGAAACTATCAAGTTCAAGGCTACTGAGGATGTCATTCCTACTGAAGAATCTGCTGAAGAATTCATTCCAGAACATGAAGAACGTCGAGCTAATGCACCTGAAGAAAATGCTGAAGAAAATGGTGCTGAAGAAAACGCTGATCAAATTCTTCAACGACAACCAGCTCATCCTTGCATTGCAAAAGAAGTGCAAGTTGAAAAGATCATCAATGACATCAAAGCGCCAGGTCCTCTCACACGCTCAAAAGCTTCACATTTGTCTAACTTTTGTGGGCAATATGCTTTTGTGTCTATTACAGAGCCCACTAAGGTAGATGAAGCATTTCTGGAGCCTGAGTGGATTCAGGCCATGCAAGAAGAATTACATCAGTTCGAGCTCAACAATGTCTGGGAACTGGTCAAACGTCCAGATCCTCGAAAGCACAATATCATCGGCACAAAGTGGATCTACCGCAACAAGCAAGATGAAAATGGTCTTGTGGTGAGGAATAAGGCACGGCTTGTAGCTCAAGGCTACACACAGGTTGAAGGAATTGATTTCGATGAAACTTTTGCACCTGTTGCTAGACTTGAGGCTATTCGCATATTACTTGCTTATGCTAACCATCATGGTATCACTCTATATCAAATGGATGTGAAAAGTGCATTCCTCAATGGTAAGCTTGAGGAAGAAGTATATGTTGCTCAACCCCCAGGTTTTGAAGATCCAAAGAATCCTGACAAAGTCTTCAGACTCAACAAGGCCCTCTATGGCCTCAAGCAGGCCCCACGGGCTTGGTATGATACTTTGAAGGAACTCTTCATGAAGAAAGGCTTCAAACCCGGTTCACTCGACCCTACTCTTTTCACTAAATCTTATGATGGTGAATTGTTTGTGTGCCAAGTATATGTTGATGATATTATCTTTGGCTGTATTGACCAATGTTATAGTGATGAATTTGCCTATATGATGAGTGAAGAATATCAAATGTCTAGTATGGGAGAGTTGAAATTCTTCTTAGGTCTTCAAAATTGTCAACAACACAATGGCATATTCATATCTCAGGAGAAATACCTCAAGGATGTACTGAAGAAATTCGGCATGCAAGATTGCTAAGGCGTCAAAATTCCTATGCCCACAAATGGCCATCTGTGCACTGATGAAAATGGTATTGACTTTGATCATAAGGTATACCGCTCCATGATAGGTTCCTTATTATACTTATGTGCATTTAGGCCCGATATAATGCTTAGTGTTTGCATGTGTGCCCGATTTCAAGCTGCACCGAAGGAATCACACCATAAGGCTGTGAAGCATATTCTTCGATATCTAGCTCACACACCAACACTTGGATTATGGTACCCCAAGGGCTCGGCTTTTGATCTTGTTGGATATTCTGACTCTGACTATGCTGGTGATCGTGTGGATCGCAAGTCAACATCTGGTACATGCCATTTCCTCGGACGATCCTTGGTCTGTTGGTCCTCGAAGAAACAGAACTGCGTATCACTATCTACTGCTGAAGCTGAGTACATTGCTGTTGGTTCTAGCTGTACCCAATTGCTATGGATGAAGCAACCTCTCAAGGACTACGGCGTCAACATGAAGAATGTGCCTCTCTTCTGTGACAATGAGAGTGCCATCAAGATTGCTCACAACCCAGTTCAGCACTCGAAGACAAAGCACATTCAGATTCGTCATCATTTTCTTCGTGATCATGTGTTGAAGGGCGACATTCCTATTGAGCATGTGAAGATTGAAGAACAGCTA
This sequence comes from Triticum aestivum, assembly GCF_018294505.1. Lineage (NCBI taxonomy): Eukaryota > Viridiplantae > Streptophyta > Magnoliopsida > Poales > Poaceae > Triticum > Triticum aestivum. The sequence continues at coordinate 127,648,884 of NC_057797.1, forward strand.
GCCGATATCTTCACAAAGCCCTTGGATGAGAAGAGATTTAGCAAGTTGCAGTGTGAGCTAAATATCCTAGAATCTTCGAATGTTCTTTGAAAAGGACACTCATCCTAACACTTATGCAAAATTGATGACTTAGATGTGCAACACATGAAAAAACGTTTTACTTCAATCAATGAAGAATAACACTCTTAGTGTGAAGAAATTAACGAAGAATTTGATTCTCAGAACCCTACGATAATTGTACGAGTGTCTGAAATCATCATTCTTATACGGTGGGTCACGCCACCACCAAAAGTTGATATTCCTCAAATTATTCATATTCTTCAACTTTGCATAGTCTTCACTGATTCCGTCGTTTTTCTTCATTGGCTATATATATATACATATATATATATATATATATATATGAGTTTATGTCCTCTACATCATTCACTTATTGCTATTTCTTCAAGTTGGTTTTCTGCCAAGTGAATGTGATCGGACCCTTCTCCTCTATGCTATACTCAACCCAATCTGTTCACAAATTCTTCATGTGTGTTCTATTTGAAACTCGTTCAAAATCTTCACTGTGTCCTTGTCAGCTGATGAAATTGCAAACGGAACTTTAAAATCTATCTTATCTAAATTTTCGGCTTTGCCGCTCAAACCGTTCCGCATCCCACGATACACTTATCCACTCACCCATGATCTAACACGATCTCCACCTCTCACTATGTAGGTGACACATGTCATGCGAATGAGAAGGGTCAGGGGCACGTTCGTCCAATTTCTTCGGGCGAGTAGTTTTTCACCGTGGCTATAAATACCCCTCCTTCCCTTCCTCACTTCTTTTACTCCGCTCGACCTCTCTCTCCAGCTCGAGCTTCTCAAACCCTAGTGCCGCCGCTACTTCATCACCGCTAGTGAGGAAGAGCTTCACTGCCTCAACCTCGTCGCCGACGTACTCGCGCCGACCGCGGACATCTTCACTCTGCCGCCGTCGTAGCCGTCTTCCTCCGCCAAGTTAGGGCGTGGAAGATGTGCACAGACGAACTTCACATCTCCTCACTCCAGTTCGTTGTGTTCTTCGTCCAGGGTAAATAAAAGTTACTTTTACTGCCCTCGTTGATTCGAATGATTATCTACAAAATCTTCAAAAGTGTTTTTCTTCATATCTTCACACACTGAACACCTCACAAAGTCATCTGTTCTTGATTCGTTTCTCTAAGCATCATTTTTCTTCAAGATTCCTCAATTGTGTGGATCTTCGATCTATACAACTCTGGAACCTAAGACAAAGAATGCTTAGTGAAAATCTTCAAGACTCATCTGGTCAAATTCCTCAAACTTGTTCTTTTTGAAAAAAAAACTTCTGAGAACGCATATGACCTCTCCAAATTCCTCGCAACTATACTTTGTTCACACGTACACATGTCAGCTGCTGAATCACTAGGTTCTCATCAACTTAACTCATTTGCAGCATTCCTCGAAGAAAAGTTGCATACTTCTTCAGAGAATTCAATTGTTCAAATTCCTCAACTGAAGAAAATGGCTGATGGTAAAAGGACACGGAAGGGAGGAAAGAGGCCTGAGGTAAATACAACGTTTGAAATCCCTGATATCACTGGACATATTGAAGATGTGAATTCATGGGTGCTGGACTGGATGTCTGAAAATACTCACTACACTGCACCAGCCTCTGAATTGCTTCGTGCTCTACCACTTAGTCCTCCCCTTGAAGAAGCTCGCTGCATCTACAGTGAACCTGAGCTCACACATCATTACATGCAGGTGCTGATGAAGCCTTTGAAACCAGGTCAGGCACCATGAACCAAATTCCTCGTGAAGGAATTGTTGTATATGCCCAGAACTGTCTATCGTATTCTTATGAGGATAATCAGTCCTATCAAAGGCCACGACTCATCTGATGAGGAAATTGTTGGCATCATGAAGAATCTGGTATTCAACATCGTTCATGGCATTCCTGTCAATTATCACGATTTCTTCATGAGGACTATGGCCAATGTTGCACTGTCTCCGTTTGAGCTGAAGCCTTATGCACCTTGGATCATGAGATTCCTCGGGACAAGGTCTTCACTCAACTACAAAGCTGATTTCCAGAATCATCTCAGCTACTTGCCCCCAATTGAAGTCCTCAAGCAGACATATTCCTCAGTTGATGGAAAGGGCAAGGCACCAGCTGTAATTAATGAAGGCATTCGTCCATTGGATGGTCAGTTTCACAAAGTTGCATCTTATTCCACCAATGATGACTCTGCCACACATGACTCTGCCAATGCTCCCAAGTCCACTCCTCAAGCCACTGCTCCGCGCGTGATGACAGACCGTGAACTTCTGCTTAGTCTTCACCAGAAGGTGGATCGAATCACAAATGGGTTAAGCATCAGTTTGGTTCACTTCTTCACAACATGACTGCCACACATAATGCAGTGAAGAAAAACCACTACTACCTCCATCAAGTCTTCGGTCTCACCTGGGCAATCCTGTCACATATGTATGGTGAAGAAGATCTGAAGAACATGGGTCTTAATGAAGATTTTGACTGGTCTGCTGTAACGCCCGGATAGTTTGGCTACAGTAAAACTCTCCTAATGATGCCGTGACATCTGCGATTACTGTTACTAATCTCGGGATAATTCGAAACCGCGTCAAATTCAAACTTAAATTTAAAGTCGACAATAAAAGTTTTCAAATATTAAAAATAAAATGTTCGGGCTATGTCTATTATTGCATCGGTAATTATGGTGAAGTAAACACATTTTTATAAAATGCCTAACTGCTTTTGAATGAATTAAAACAGAAAAGAAATAGTAAAAGAAAATACAAAGGGGAAAAACAAACAGCAGAAAACAAAAAAAAGAAAGAGGGAGGCCCCCACTGGGAATCGGCCCAGCTGGCCGGCCCAATCGGCCGCAGGCCCAACCGGCCGCCCTCCCCCCTTATCCACTCACCACCTCGCCCCACTCCACCGACACCCCCACTTCCCCCCCGCACAAAATATCTCCCCCTCTCTCCCGATTGGATCGGGATCGGAGGAGGTCGCCGTCGCCCGCCGACGCCCGGAGCTCACCCCCCCCCCTCGCCGGCCTGC
>NC_057797.1:127652228-127661434 GCF_018294505.1 Triticum aestivum
GACACGGTCGTGCTCCTCCGCGTGCTCACCCATAGCGCTCGCCTGCTGCCGCTTCCTCCCGCGTGCGCACGCCCGACCACATGCTCGCGGCCACCAGGCCCCGGCCGCGCCCGCTCAACCTCGCGCACGCCCGTGCGCCCCGGCCAGCCGCTGCTGCCTGCGCCGTCCGCTTCGCCTTGTTGTCGCCCCGTGCACGGCCTCGCCTCGCCTCCCCTGTTGACCGGCTGCTACCCTCGTCCGCTGCTGCCCACGAACCTCCGCCGCGGCCCCGCGCTCTCTCTTGCACCCGCCCGCACCGGCCACTGCTCGCCATCTCCGGCCTCCCCATGATGCCCAGGCCGCGCCCGCATGCTCACGGGGCTTCGCCCCATCAACCGCGCCCGTTAGCGCTAACCCAGCACCCGCAAGGCCCCCAGGGCCAATGACAAGTGGGCCCATGCCTAGAAAGAAAAAAAGGAATTTAATAAATAAATTAATAAATACTAATTAAAATATTAATTAATTAAATAAATAATTAGTTTTAATTAATCCTGATTAGATTAATCTAATCACTTAGTTTAGTTAATTAATCTGTTAGGTTAGTTAATAATCAAACAATGACAGTGGGGCCCACCCCCTAATTAATTATGATTAGTTTAATTAATCTGTTAATTAAAATGTGTCACTTACCAGTGGGACCCACTGGTCAGGTTGACCAGTCAACTCTATTGACTGCTGACGTCAGCATGACATCATGCTGATGTCATTAATCTATTTTCGAATTTAATTTAAATAATTAATTAAATTTCAGAAATTATTAAAATCTTTAGAAAATCATATCTTTTAATCTGTGGATTAAAATACTTTCTACATGAAAGTTGCTCAGAACGACTTGACGATTTTGGATACGCAACCCGTTCATCCGCCACACCTCCCTAACCTATCGAACTCGTAACTTTCCCCCTCCGGCTCCTCTGCCCGAGAATGTGAAACACCGGGGATACTTTCTTGGATGTTTTCCCCCTTCACCGGTACCACCTCGTACCGCGTTAGGGCACACCTAGCACCCCGCTTTGTCATGTCATGCATCGTCATGCATTTGTTTGCATTATATTTATTGTTTCTTCCCCCTCTTCTCTTGCTAGACACCGAGACCGACGCCGCTGCTACCCAGTACGACTACGGTGTTGACGACCCCTCTCTCTTGCCGGAGCAACCAGGCAAGCCCCCCCCCCCCTTTGATCACCAGATATCGCCTACTCTCCTCTATACTGCTTGCATTAGAGTAGTGTAGCATGTTACTGTTTTCGTTATTCCTATCCTGATGCATAGCCTGTCCTTGCTACTACTGTTGATACCTTTACCTGCAATCCTACTTGCTTAGTATAGGATGCTAGTATTTCCATCTGTGGCCCTACATTCTTGTCCGTCTGCTGTGCTATACTATCGGGCCGTGATCACTCGGGAGGTGATCGCGGGTTTATACTATGTACTTTATACTTGATACATGTGGTGATTAAAGACGGGTCGGCTCGTAGGAGCACCCGCGAGTGGATCTTTGAGGCGGAGCGACAGGGCAGGTTCAGACCACCTTGGAGAGAGGTGGGCCTGGCCCTGGTCAGCGTTCGCGGATACTTAACACGCTGAACGAGATTTGGGTATTTGATCCGAGTCTGGCCATCTGGCTTATACGCACTAACCATCTACGCGGGAGTAGTTATGGGTATCCTGATGTCGTGGTATCAGCTGAAGCCTTCGTGACGTCAGCGACTGAGCGGCGCGCGCCGGATTGGAACGTAAGCCTACTCTTGTATTAAGGGGGCTAGTTCTGCTTCCGGCCGCGTTCGCAACGTGCATGTGTGCTAAGGGCGATGGGCCCAGACCCCTGTGCGCTTAGGTTTAGACCGGCGTGCTGACCTCTCTGTTGTGCCTAGGTGGGTCTGCGACGTGTTGATCTTTCGCGGCCGGGCATGACCCCGAAAAGTGTGTCCGGCCAAATGGGATCAAGCGTGTTGGGGTATGTGGTGCACCCCTGCAGGGAAGTTAATCTATTCGAATAGTCATGATCTTCGGTAACGGGACGATTTGGAGTTGTACCTTGACCTTATGACAACTAGAACCAGATACTTAATAAAACACACCCTTCCAAGTGCCAGATACAACCGGTAATCGCTCTCTCACAGGGCGACGAGGGGAGGATCATCGGTTAGGATTATGCTACACGATGCTACTTGGTGAACTTACCATCTACTCTCTTCTTATGCTGCAAGATGGAGGTTGCCAGAAGTGTAGTCTTCGACAGGATTAGTTATCCCCCTCTTATTCTGGCATTCTGCAGTTCAGTCCACATATGATACCCTTATTCCATTTGATACCCATGCATATGTAGTGTAGCTTCTTGCTTGCGAGTACTTTGGATGAGTACTCACGGTTGCTTTCTCCCTCTTTTCCCCTATCCCTTCTACCTGGTTGTCGCAACCAGATGTTGGAGCCCAGGATCCAGACGCCACCGTCGACGACGACTCCTACTACACCGGAGGTGCCTACTACTACGTGCTGCCCGCTGACGACGACCAGGAGTAGTTAGGAGGATCCCAGGCAGGAGGCATGCGCCTCTTTCGATCCGTATCCCAGTTTGTGCTAGCCTTCTTAAGGCAAACTTGTTTAACTTATGTCTGTACTCAGATATTGTTGCTTCCGCTGACTCGTCTATGATCGAGTTCTTGTATTCGAGCCCTCGAGGCCCCTGGCTTGTAATATGATGCTTGTATGACTTATTTTATTTGTAGAGTTGTGTTGTGATATCTTCCCGTGAGTCCTTGATCTTGATCGTACATATTTGCGTGCATGATTAGTGTACGGTCAAATCGGGGGCGTCACAAGTTGGTATCAGAGCCGACTGCCTGTAGGAATCCCCCTTCCACACTCCTTGGCCGAAGTCGAGTCTAGACATTACAAAAAACTTTTACTAACATGGTTGTGTGCCTTACGGGCCCATGTCGCCATCTAGGTGGTATTAGGACCTTTTACTCCTCGATCCTTACCCTGGGAGTCTGATCTCTCTCCTACTCGGGTTAAACGATTTACTAAATCTAACACTAGGATCCCGTGACTACGTTCACCCCAAAGTTGGATAAGCCCTAGTTATTCTTTAGAGTAGTACTTGAACATTATCCACATTGACATTTGACTCCTGTGAAAACATCTTTGTTTTCAGATGGAACCCACGAGGCAGGTCGTGCGCCACACGACGGCCATTGGTGCCTCAGGATCACCTGCTGTGTTGGTTGAGATGATGACCTATCTGGGTTATCGCTGGCACCCTGAGTACACCGTCTATGAGGAGTATCAGGACTTCAACCAGGAGCAGTACCGTGCCATCGTCCACCTCTACTCTCAGGAGTATGACTCCACTACCGTGCTGCACACTGCTCATGGTGTTGGAGTGACTATCGATATGGCGGTCCACGATGCTGCTTATGCTACTCTGACACGTCTTCGTGGAGAGTATCAGGAGTTGGACACCTCCCCCTTCAGGCACATTGCTATCGCGTCCGATGTTGGTGTGGAGGGTTACTACACTGCTGCCTACTCCACTGTACCCGAGAGCCATTCTACCATCAAAACCTGGTTTTGCATGCTGATGGGCTGGATAGAGCTAACCGAGCTCTTCGCCACGAGTTGTACACCACCCGTCAGCACCTGTATCGTGCTCTGATGCTGTTGCACCCCTCTGTCCGCTCTGGTGATCTGTCGCGTTCTGCGATCTACCCTGCCCAGACCGTGATGCCCCATGGCGTCGGCTGGCTAGATGTGGGAGGCTACTCTCCTGCATTGGGTCCTCTCCTGCCACCTGCGCATCGGGTTCCGCACCAGAGTATCCGCGGACCCCAGGCTACTCGCGTGGAGGTCTTCCCTTCGCGTCACTACCAGCTGGCAGGCTACACCTACCTCCGCAGTACCGCATGGGACTGACGTAGACTTGCTTATTAGTGTTAGATGCATTCGCCGCGAGCCTGTGTGCCGCCTATGATGTCTTAGCCTATGTACTGAATGCTGTGTAACAAACTCTATGCATGATCTCTTTTGTAAGATATGCCGACTGCTTTTGTTGCGTATGTTTCATCATGAATGATTCTTGTTTTTGCAAATTTCTCAATGCTGAACTATCCCTGCTAAATATTAGCAGGATGGTTAGACCAGGTGGTCGTGGTCGTGGTGGCAACGCCCCACCACCGCCTGAGTACATGGCTGGGATGATGCAACAGTCTGAGCTGAATCGTCAGTTCATGGAGAATATTATGGCTCAGTTTCCTCGCCCCAATATGAACCAGCAGCCAACCCAAGTGACTCTACAAGATTTCATGCGCCTCAACCCAACCGTGTACCGCAGCTCAACTCAGCCTCTGGATGCTGACGACTGGCTCCATGACATCACCTATGAGATGGAGTCTGCTGATGTAGCCCCTGCCAGCTATGTCACCTTTGCTTCCTTCTTCCTGAAAGGACCCGCGGCTCAATGGTGGGACAGCCACAGGAGTACTCTACCAGCTGGAACAATCATCACCTGACCAGACTTCCAAGCTGCCTTCCGTGCTCGCTTCATTCCTCAGGGAGTCATGGACCGGAAGAAGCGTGAGTTCCGCAACCTCACCCAAGGCAACAAAACTGTGGAAGCTTACCAGCGGGAGTTTCTTGACTTGTCCCGCTATGCTGAAGGAGACATTGCAACTGATGCACGCAGACAGGAGAAGTTCCATGATGGCCTTCAAGCTGACATCAAGCTCGCACTTCTAGTGCATGACTTAGTTGATTTCGCCACTCTGGTGAACAAAGCCATCAATGTCGAAACTGGTCTGCAGGAATACCAGGGCTCTCACAGGCGCAACCGTGACACGGGCTCATCTTCGGGCCCGTCTTCACAGAAGCGTAAGATATGGATTCCCAATAGTATGTACCAGTCGAATGCACCTGCCCCAAGGCAGACCTATGCTGCACCTCGTCTGCCTGCTCCTCCAACTAGGCAGCCAAGACTTTCAGCTCCACCACCACAAGCTCCTGTTCCCACTCCCAATAATGGTCTCTGCTACAAGTGTGGTCAGCCAGGTCACCGTGCTAGGGATTGCAATCAGAACCAGAATCAACTGGCCCTCCCAGCAACTGGCCGTGGAAGCAACCAGCCTCACAACAACAATGCCAAGTCTTATGGTCGTGTTCATGCCAACCACGTTGATCTCAATGAAGTTCTAGACCAGCCTGCTACCGTGATGGGTACACTCCTCGTAAATTCAGTACCAGCATCTGTTTTATTTGATACGGGAGCATCGCATTCATTCATATCAGCTGAGTTTGCATTCATGCATGGCATTAAATACAAAGAGATGAACACTGCGATTGTGGTACACACTCCTGCGGGCCAGTGTCAAACCTCTATGGTTAGTCACGATGTTCCCGTTGAAATTGAAGGGCTGGAATTCCTTGCCTGTCCCATCGTACTGAAGTCCTGTAGCATTGACCTCATTCTGGGAATGGATTGGTTGAAAGCGCATACTGCTTCTATAGTTTGCGCCACTAAGGTCGTCCATCTGCTACACCCTACTGATGAAATAATTACTTACCAAGCTCATCTAGTTCAGAACGCCGAGGCACGTCTTTATGCCTTGAATGCGTTGAACGCTGCACCACTCGAGGGCATTGAAAACATTCACGTCGTTCGTGAATTCCAAGACATCTTCCCAGAAGAACTTCCAGGGATTCCCCCTGCTAGAGCTGTTGAGTTCATCATCGACTTGAAACCCGGCACCACCCCTATAGCTAAAGGACCCTATAAGATGTCGCCGCATGAACTCATTGAGCTTAAGGAGGAAATCGACAAATCTCTTGTCAAAGGTTTCATTCTCCCAAGTTGCTCTCCTTGGGGAGCACCTTCTCTCTTTGTTAAGAAGAAGGATGGGACAAACCGATTAGTCCAAGACTACCGTCCTATAAACCAAGCTACCATTCAGAATAAATATCCTCTTCCTCGGATCAATGATCTTTATGATCAACTGGCTGGCTCATCAGTGTTCTCCAAACTCGATTTGAGGTTGGGTTACCATCAGATCCGTGTTCGTGAAGAGGATATCCCAAAAACCGCCTTCGTGACTCGGTATGGATCATACGAGTACACCGTCATGTCATTCGGCTTAACGAATGCTCCCGCCACCTTCTCTCGTCTGATGAACTACATATTCATGGATTACCTCGACAAGTTCGTCGTGGTTTATCTGGACGATATCCTTGTATTTTCCAAGAACGAGGAAGAACATGCTGGACATCTTCATCTGGTGCTAGAAAAGCTTCGAGATCATCAGCTGTATGCTAAGTATTCTAAGTGTAAATTCTGGCTCCCTGAAGTAACCTATCTTGGCCATGTCATCTCCAAGGATGGTATTGTCATCAACCCTGAACGAGTTCAGGCTATTCTCGATTGGACTCCTCCGAAGAATGTCAAGCAAGTCCGAAGTTTTCTCGGTCTCGCCAGCTATTGCCGTCGATTCGTCGAGAACTTCTCCAAGATTGCCAGGCCTCTGACTAATCTGTTGCATAAGGGTGTCAAGTTTGAATGGACAGACAAGTGTCAGGAAAGTTTCCAGGCGCTCAAAGACAAGTTGACTTCTGCCCCCGTGCTTGCACCACCTGATACTAAGAAGGACTTCGTCATTTACTGGGACGCTTCCCGTCAAGGATTAGGTTGTGTCCTAATGCAAGAGCACAGAGTGATTGCTTATGCCTCTCGTCAACTGCGCCCTCAGTTCACGACCTCAAGCTTGTTGTCGTCATTCATTCACTAAAGTAATGGCGACACTACCTTCTTGGTAATCGTTGCGAGATCTTCACCGATCACCAAAGTCTGAAGTATCTGTTTACTCAGCCAGATCTGAACCTCCGTCAGCAAAGATGGATGGAGACTGTTGCAGACTTTGACGTGGGTATATCCTATACCCCCGGCAAGGCTAATGTAATGGCTGATGCCTTGAGCCGCAAGTCTTACTGCAACCACCTCCAGGTTCACGAAGTTCAGCCCTCGCTTGTCGAAGAATTTAGAAGGCTGAACCTCCATATTGTTCCTCCTGGAGCACTCGCTCCCCCTCCCCCGGAGTTCCGCAAGATGAATCTTCTTGTTATTACTAAGGGTTCTCTAAATACCCTGGCTGTCATACCAGATCTCGTAGCTGGTATAAAGACTATTCAAGGTTATGACTCTGAAGTCCATAAGATTAAACGCCATCTAGCAGAAGGAAAGCCCTCATTCTTCACTATCGCCGACGATGGCGCCTTGTATTTCAAAGGCCGCCTAGTGGTACCATGTTCGAAGAAAAACCTGGATAAGACTAAAAGGGTTATGCAAGAAGCTCATGATACGCCTCTGTCCATCCATCCTGGTAGTACGAAGATGTACCAGGATATTCGTCAAAGATTCTGGTGGTCTAATATGAAGCAGGACATTGCTCGTTATGTTGCTGAGTGTGACGTTTGTCGCCGAATCAAAGCAGAGCATCAAAGGCCTGCCGGAACTCTGCAACCTATCTCTATTCCTGAATGGAAATGGGACCATGTTGAAATGGACTTCGTCACTAGATTTCCCAAGTCACAGAAAGGTAATGATGCTATTCTTGTCATCATTGACCGACTTTCCAAAGTTGCCCATTTTCTGGCGATCAAGGAGACAATCACTGCTAGTCAGCTTGCTACTCTCTACATGGCCAGAATTGTTTCACTTCACGGTATCCCACTGGTTATCAGTTTAGACCGTGGCAGCTTATTCACTTCAAGGTTTTGGGCGAGTTTCCAAGAAGCTATGGGAACTCATCTGTTGTTCAGTACTGCGTTTCATCCTCAGTCGCAAGGACAGGTTGAACGTGTCAACCAAGTTCTCGAAGACATGCTTCGAGCTTGTGTAATCTCATTCGGCAAGAAATGGGAGGAATCTCTTCCATATGCCGAGTTCTCTTATAATAATAGCTATCAAGCTAGCCTGAAGATGTCCCCCTTCGAAGTGCTATATGGACGAAAGTGTCGGACCCCTCTGAACTGGTCAGAAACTGGGGAACGTCCACTCTTTGGTCCGGATATTATCCAACAGGCCGAAGAACAAGTTCGCATTATTCGCGAGAATCTCAAGACTGCTCAGTCACGTCAGAAAAGTCAGTATGACCCTCATCACCAAGACATGGTCTATCAACCTGGCGAAAAGGCTTATCTTCGAGTTACACCAATGAAGGGTGCACACCGCTTCGGGATCAAAGGAAAGCTAGCTCCCCGCTATATTGGTCCTTTCACTATTCTCGAAAGGCGTGGAAAGGTGGCATATCAACTGGAGCTTCCGCCGAACCTTTCTCAGGTTCACGATGTGTTCCATGTGTCACAACTCCGCCGTTGCTTCAAGGATCCAATCCGAGCGGTGGATCATGAAGAGCTCGAATTGCAACAGGACCTCTCTTATAAAGAGCATCTGGTCCGCATCCTTGACCAAGCTGAACGCCGCACACGTCAGAAGGCGATCAAATTCCTCAAAGTCCAGTGGTCGAATCACTCTGAAGACGAAGCCACTTGGGAACGCAAGGATCGCCTACATGATGAATACCCCGCGTTGTTTCCTTCTACCTCCTAAATCTCGGGACGAGATTTCTTGTAGTGGAGGAGATTTGTAACGCCCGGGTAGTTTGGCTACAGTAAAACTCTCCTAATGATGCCGTGACATCTGCGATTACTGTTACTAATCTCGGGATAATTCGAAACCGCGTCAAATTCAAACTTAAATTTAAAGTCGACAATAAAAGTTTTCAAATATTAAAAATAAAATGTTTGGGCTATGTCTATTATTGCATCGGTAATTATGGTGAAGTAAACACATTTTTATAAAATGCCTAACTGCTTTTGAATGAATTAAAACAGAAAAGAAATAGTAAAAGAAAATACAAAGGGGAAAAACAAACAGCAGAAAACAAAAAAAAGAAAGGGGGAGCCCCCCACTGGGAATCGGCCCAGCTGGCCGGCCCAATCGGCCGCAGGCCCAACCGGCCGCCCTCCCCCCTTATCCACTCACCACCTCGCCCCACTCCACCGACACCCCCACTTCCCCCCGCACAAAATATCTCCCCCCTCTTTCCCGATTGGATCGGGATCGGAGGAGGTCGCCGTCACCCGCCGACGCCCGGAGCTCACCCCCCCCCCTCGCCGGCCTG